>NC_134356.1:645916459-645933959 GCF_048569485.1 Anomaloglossus baeobatrachus | reverse complement strand
TTTCGCTGCAAAGAGCAATTTTAATCTAAACTAACTTTGTCTGCAAGGTATGTGTCGACCTTTGAATGCAGGAACTATTGCAGAAAAAAGTGGCACTCCCCTATCAGGAATTGAACCAGTAAACTAAGAAAACTGCTTGCTAATTAATATGGGATATTCCACAGAGTTGCAGAAAACATATAGGGTTTAAAAAAAAAAAAAAAAAAAAAAGAGTGTTGCCTTCACTAAAAAGCTGTTTTTCATTTTAGTAGTTGAATCCTGCCTCATTTGAGCTGGAGTTAACAGGTCAATTCAATATACTGAAGATTGTAAGTTTTTTCCTCAGACGGTATGTAGTTTACTCATTATCTTTGGCAGGAGAGCCTAGAAACTTTACCATTCAGTTCCAATATTCTATGGATAAGTAAGGAAATTTTAGGTCAAACGACAGGCCACAATGGCCAACCAATTGCGTCGGCCTTTGAATGTCGAAACAAGCACAGAAAAATTTGCATTCCCATACCGGGAGTCGAACCCGGGCCGCCTGGGTGAGAACCAGGAATCCTAACCGCTAGACCATATGGGAAATGTTGTGCTGTGTAGTCGATGATGTGGAAAAAAAGAACTTTATTTCTTTGAGTAAGCAACTTCTGCACGTTTGCAATAGAAGCTTTCCTTGTTAGCACAATAGGTGGCGCGTCAATCTCAAACTCTTAAGGTCATGATTGTGATTCTCACACGTGGCACTTTTCTTTGGAGATTTTGTCTCCATCTTGTCTAGAGAGCCACATTTGTTTCCACTGAGTACCAAAAATCAACAATAATATATTGAGGGGTTTGAGTCTCTTGACACCAAGTATTTGGAAGTCGAAGGTAAGAATGATTTCCGATATGAGCTCAAATGGCTTTTTGTGCAACAGAATGGAATGAATGGCTAAAAGCTCTTGTTGTCAGCATTTTTCGCTGCAAAGAGCAATTTTAATCTAAACTAACTTTGTCTGCAAGGTATGTGTCGACCTTTGAATGCAGGAACTATTGCAGAAAAAAGTGGCACTCCCCTATCAGGAATTGAACCAGTAAACTAAGAAAACTGCTTGCTAATTAATATGGGATATTCCACAGAGTTGCAGAAAACATATAGGGTTTAAAAAAAAAAAAAAAAAAAAAAAAGAGTGTTGCCTTCACTAAAAAGCTGTTTTTCATTTTAGTAGTTGAATCCTGCCTCATTTGAGCTGGAGTTAACAGGTCAATTCAATATACTGAAGATTGTAAGTTTTTTCCTCAGACGGTATGTAGTTTACTCATTATCTTTGGCAGGAGAGCCTAGAAACTTTACCATTCAGTTCCAATATTCTATGGATAAGTAAAGAAATTTTAGGTCAAACGACAGGCCACAATGGCCAACCAATTGCGTCGGCCTTTGAATGTCGAAACAAGCACAGAAAAATTTGTATTCCCATACCGGGAGTCGAACCCGGGCCGCCTGGGTGAGAACCAGGAATCCTAACCGCTAGACCATATGGGAAATGTTGTGCTGTGTAGTCGATGATGTGGAAAAAAAGAACTTTATTTCTTTGAGTAAGCAACTTCTGCACGTTTGCAATAGAAGCTTTCCTTGTTAGCACAATAGGTGGCGCGTCAATCTCAAACTCTTAAGGTCATGATTGTGATTCTCACACGTGGCACTTTTCTTTGGAGATTTTGTCTCCATCTTGTCTAGAGAGCCACATTTGTTTCCACTGAGTACCAAAAATCAACAATAATATATTGAGGGGTTTGAGTCTCTTGACACCAAGTATTTGGAAGTCGAAGGTAAGAATGATTTCCGATATGAGCTCAAATGGCTTTTTGTGCAACAGAATGGAATGAATGGCTAAAAGCTCTTGTTGTCAGCATTTTTCGCTGCAAAGAGCAATTTTAATCTAAACTAACTTTGTCTGCAAGGTATGTGTCGACCTTTGAATGCAGGAACTATTGCAGAAAAAAGTGGCACTCCCCTATCAGGAATTGAACCAGTAAACTAAGAAAACTGCTTGCTAATTAATATGGGATATTCCACAGAGTTGCAGAAAACATATAGGGTTTTGAAAAAAAAAAAAAAAAAAAAAAGAGTGTTGCCTTCACTAAAAAGCTGTTTTTCATTTTAGTAGTTGAATCCTGCCTCATTTGAGCTGGAGTTAACAGGTCAATTCAATATACTGAAGATTGTAAGTTTTTTCCTCAGACGGTATGTAGTTTACTCATTATCTTTGGCAGGAGAGCCTAGAAACTTTACCATTCAGTTCCAATATTCTATGGATAAGTAAGGAAATTTTAGGTCAAATGACAGGCCACAATGGCCAAACAATTGCGTCGGCCTTTGAATGTCGAAACAAGCACAGAAAAATTTGCATTCCCATACCGGGAGTTGAACCCGGGCCGCCTGGGTGAGAACCAGGAATCCTAACCGCTAGACCATATGGGAAATGTTGTGCTGTGTAGTCGATGATGTGGAAAAAAAGAACTTTATTTCTTTGAGTAAGCAACTTCTGCACGTTTGCAACAGAAGCTTTCCTTGTTAGCACAATAGGTGGCGCGTCAATCTCAAACTCTTAAGGTCATGATTGTGATTCTCACACGTGGCACTTTTCTTTGGAGATTTTGTCTCCATTTTGTCTCCATCTTGTCTAGAGAGCCACATTTGTTTCCACTGAGTACCAAAAATCAACAATAATATATTGAGGGGTTTGAGTCTCTTGACACCAAGTATTTGGAAGTCGAAGGTAAGAATGATTTCCGATATGAGCTCAAATGGCTTTTTGTGCAACAGAATGGAATGAATGGCTAAAAGCTCTTGTTGTCAGCATTTTTCGCTGCAAAGAGCAATTTTAATCTAAACTAACTTTGTCTGCAAGGTATGTGTCGACCTTTGAATGCAGGAACTATTGCAGAAAAAAGTGGCACTCCCCTATCAGGAATTGAACCAGTAAACTAAGAAAACTGCTTGCTAATTAATATGGGATATTCCACAGAGTTGCAGAAAACATATAGGGTTTTGAAAAAAAAAAAAAAAAAAAAAAAAGAGTGTTGCCTTCACTAAAAAGCTGTTTTTCATTTTAGTAGTTGAATCCTGCCTCATTTGAGCTGGAGTTAACAGGTCAATTCAATATACTGAAGATTGTAAGTTTTTTCCTCAGACGGTATGTAGTTTACTCATTATCTTTGGCAGGAGAGCCTAGAAACTTTACCATTCAGTTCCAATATTCTATGGATAAGTAAGGAAATTTTAGGTCAAATGACAGGCCACAATGGCCAAACAATTGCGTCGGCCTTTGAATGTCGAAACAAGCACAGAATAATTTGCATTCCCATACCGGGAGTCGAACCCGGGCCGCCTGGGTGAGAACCAGGAATCCTAACCGCTAGACCATATGGGAAATGTTGTGCTGTGTAGTCGATGATGTGGAAAAAAAGAACTTTATTTCTTTGAGTAAGCAACTTCTGCACGTTTGCAACAGAAGCTTTCCTTGTTAGCACAATAGGTGGCGCGTCAATCTCAAACTCTTAAGGTCATGATTGTGATTCTCACACGTGGCACTTTTCTTTGGAGATTTTGTCTCCATTTTGTCTCCATCTTGTCTAGAGAGCCACATTTGTTTCCACTGAGTACCAAAAATCAACAATAATATATTGAGGGGTTTGAGTCTCTTGACACCAAGTATTTGGAAGTCGAAGGTAAGAATGATTTCCGATATGAGCTCAAATGGCTTTTTGTGCAACAGAATGGAATGAATGGCTAAAAGCTCTTGTTGTCAGCATTTTTCGCTGCAAAGAGCAATTTTAATCTAAACTAACTTTGTCTGCAAGGTATGTGTCGAATTTGAATGCAGGAACAATTGCAGAAAAAAGTGGCACTCCCCTATCAGGAATTGAACCAGTAAACTAAGAAAACTGCTTGCTAATTAATATGGGATATTCCACAGAGTTGCAGAAAACATATAGGGTTTAAAAAAAAAAAAAAAAAAAAAAAAGAGTGTTGCCTTCACTAAAAAGCTGTTTTTCATTTTAGTAGTTGAATCCTGCCTCATTTGAGCTGGAGTTAACAGGTCAATTCAATATACTGAAGATTGTAAGTTTTTTCCTCAGACGGTATGTAGTTTACTCATTATCTTTGGCAGGAGAGCCTAGAAACTTTACCATTCAGTTCCAATATTCTATGGATAAGTAAGGAAATTTTAGGTCAAACGACAGGCCACAATGGCCAACCAATTGCGTCGGCCTTTGAATGTCGAAACAAGCACAGAAAAATTTGCATTCCCATACCGGGAGTCGAACCCGGGCCGCCTGGGTGAGAACCAGGAATCCTAACCGCTAGACCATATGGGAAATGTTGTGCTGTGTAGTCGATGATGTGGAAAAAAAGAACTTTATTTCTTTGAGTAAGCAACTTCTGCACGTTTGCAATAGAAGCTTTCCTTGTTAGCACAATAGGTGGCGCGTCAATCTCAAACTCTTAAGGTCATGATTGTGATTCTCACACGTGGCACTTTTCTTTGGAGATTTTGTCTCCATCTTGTCTAGAGAGCCACATTTGTTTCCACTGAGTACCAAAAATCAACAATAATATATTGAGGGGTTTGAGTCTCTTGACACCAAGTATTTGGAAGTCGAAGGTAAGAATGATTTCCGATATGAGCTCAAATGGCTTTTTGTGCAACAGAATGGAATGAATGGCTAAAAGCTCTTGTTGTCAGCATTTTTCGCTGCAAAGAGCAATTTTAATCTAAACTAACTTTGTCTGCAAGGTATGTGTCGACCTTTGAATGCAGGAACTATTGCAGAAAAAAGTGGCACTCCCCTATCAGGAATTGAACCAGTAAACTAAGAAAACTGCTTGCTAATTAATATGGGATATTCCACAGAGTTGCAGAAAACATATAGGGTTTTAAAAAAAAAAAAAAAAAAAAAAAAAGAGTGTTGCCTTCACTAAAAAGCTGTTTTTCATTTTAGTAGTTGAATCCTGCCTCATTTGAGCTGGAGTTAACAGGTCAATTCAATATACTGAAGATTGTAAGTTTTTTCCTCAGACGGTATGTAGTTTACTCATTATCTTTGGCAGGAGAGCCTAGAAACTTTACCATTCAGTTCCAATATTCTATGGATAAGTAAGGAAATTTTAGGTCAAATGACAGGCCACAATGGCCAAACAATTGCGTCGGCCTTTGAATGTCGAAACAAGCACAGAAAAATTTGCATTCCCATACCGGGAGTCGAACCCGGGCCGCCTGGGTGAGAACCAGGAATCCTAACCGCTAGACCATATGGGAAATGTTGTGCTGTGTAGTCGATGATGTGGAAAAAAAGAACTTTATTTCTTTGAGTAAGCAACTTCTGCACGTTTGCAACAGAAGCTTTCCTTGTTAGCACAATAGGTGGCGCGTCAATCTCAAACTCTTAAGGTCATGATTGTGATTCTCACACGTGGCACTTTTCTTTGGAGATTTTGTCTCCATCTTGTCTAGAGAGCCACATTTGTTTCCACTGAGTACCAAAAATCAACAATAATATATTGAGGGGTTTGAGTCTCTTGACACCAAGTATTTGGAAGTCGAAGGTAAGAATGATTTCCGATATGAGCTCAAATGGCTTTTTGTGCAACAGAATGGAATGAATGGCTAAAAGCTCTTGTTGTCAGCATTTTTCGCTGCAAAGAGCAATTTTAATCTAAACTAACTTTGTCTGCAAGGTATGTGTCGAATTTGAATGCAGGAACAATTGCAGAAAAAAGTGGCACTCCCCTATCAGGAATTGAACCAGTAAACTAAGAAAACCGCTTGCTAATTAATATGGGATATTCCACAGAGTTGCAGAAAACATATAGGGTTTAAAAAAAAAAAAAAAAAAAAAAAGAGTGTTGCCTTCACTAAAAAGCTGTTTTTCATTTTAGTAGTTGAATCCTGCCTCATTTGAGCTGGAGTTAACAGGTCAATTCAATATACTGAAGATTGTAAGTTTTTTCCTCAGACGGTATGTAGTTTACTCATTATCTTTGGCAGGAGAGCCTAGAAACTTTACCATTCAGTTCCAATATTCTATGGATAAGTAAGGAAATTTTAGGTCAAACGACAGGCCACAATGGCCAACCAATTGCGTCGGCCTTTGAATGTCGAAACAAGCACAGAAAAATTTGCATTCCCATACCGGGAGTCGAACCCGGGCCGCCTGGGTAAGAACCAGGAATCCTAACCGCTAGACCATATGGGAAATGTTGTGCTGTGTAGTCGATGATGTGGAAAAAAAGAACTTTATTTCTTTGAGTAAGCAACTTCTGCACGTTTGCAATAGAAGCTTTCCTTGTTAGCACAATAGGTGGCGCGTCAATCTCAAACTCTTAAGGTCATGATTGTGATTCTCACACGTGGCACTTTTCTTTGGAGATTTTGTCTCCATCTTGTCTAGAGAGCCACATTTGTTTCCACTGAGTACCAAAAATCAACAATAATATATTGAGGGGTTTGAGTCTCTTGACACCAAGTATTTGGAAGTCGAAGGTAAGAATGATTTCCGATATGAGCTCAAATGGCTTTTTGTGCAACAGAATGGAATGAATGGCTAAAAGCTCTTGTTGTCAGCATTTTTCGCTGCAAAGAGCAATTTTAATCTAAACTAACTTTGTCTGCAAGGTATGTGTCGAATTTGAATGCAGGAACAATTGCAGAAAAAAGTGGCACTCCCCTATCAGGAATTGAACCAGTAAACTAAGAAAACTGCTTTCTAATTAATATGGGATATTCCACAGAGTTGCAGAAAACATATAGGGTTTAAAAAAAAAAAAAAAAAAAAAAAAAAGAGTGTTGCCTTCACGAAAAAGCTGTTTTTCATTTTAGTAGTTGAATCCTGCCTCATTTGAGCTGGAGTTAACAGGTCAATTCAATATACTGAAGATTGTAAGTTTTTTCCTCAGACGGTATGTAGTTTACTCATTATCTTTGGCAGGAGAGCCTAGAAACTTTACCATTCAGTTCCAATATTCTATGGATAAGTAAAGAAATTTTAGGTCAAACGACAGGCCACAATGGCCAACCAATTGCGTCGGCCTTTGAATGTCGAAACAAGCACAGAAAAATTTGCATTCCCATACCGGGAGTCGAACCCGGGCCGCCTGGGTGAGAACCAGGAATCCTAACCGCTAGACCATATGGGAAATGTTGTGCTGTGTAGTCGATGATGTGGAAAAAAAGAACTTTATTTCTTTGAGTAAGCAACTTCTGCACGTTTGCAATAGAAGCTTTCCTTGTTAGCACAATAGGTGGCGCGTCAATCTCAAACTCTTAAGGTCATGATTGTGATTCTCACACGTGGCACTTTTCTTTGGAGATTTTGTCTCCATCTTGTCTAGAGAGCCACATTTGTTTCCACTGAGTACCAAAAATCAACAATAATATATTGAGGGGTTTGAGTCTCTTGACACCAAGTATTTGGAAGTCGAAGGTAAGAATGATTTCCGATATGAGCTCAAATGGCTTTTTGTGCAACAGAATGGAATGAATGGCTAAAAGCTCTTGTTGTCAGCATTTTTCGCTGCAAAGAGCAATTTTAATCTAAACTAACTTTGTCTGCAAGGTATGTGTCGACCTTTGAATGCAGGAACTATTGCAGAAAAAAGTGGCACTCCCCTATCAGGAATTGAACCAGTAAACTAAGAAAACTGCTTGCTAATTAATATGGGATATTCCACAGAGTTGCAGAAAACATATAGGGTTTTAAAAAAAAAAAAAAAAAAAAGAGTGTTGCCTTCACTAAAAAGCTGTTTTTCATTTTAGTAGTTGAATCCTGCCTCATTTGAGCTGGAGTTAACAGGTCAATTCAATATACTGAAGATTGTAAGTTTTTTCCTCAGACGGTATGTAGTTTACTCATTATCTTTGGCAGGAGAGCCTAGAAACTTTACCATTCAGTTCCAATATTCTATGGATAAGTAAGGAAATTTTAGGTCAAATGACAGGCCACAATGGCCAAACAATTGCGTCGGCCTTTGAATGTCGAAACAAGCACAGAAAAATTTGCATTCCCATACCGGGAGTCGAACCCGGGCCGCCTGGGTGAGAACCAGGAATCCTAACCGCTAGACCATATGGGAAATGTTGTGCTGTGTAGTCGATGATGTGGAAAAAAAGAACTTTATTTCTTTGAGTAAGCAACTTCTGCACGTTTGCAACAGAAGCTTTCCTTGTTAGCACAATAGGTGGCGCGTCAATCTCAAACTCTTAAGGTCATGATTGTGATTCTCACACGTGGCACTTTTCTTTGGAGATTTTGTCTCCATTTTGTCTCCATCTTGTCTAGAGAGCCACATTTGTTTCCACTGAGTACCAAAAATCAACAATAATATATTGAGGGGTTTGAGTCTCTTGACACCAAGTATTTGGAAGTCGAAGGTAAGAATGATTTCCGATATGAGCTCAAATGGCTTTTTGTGCAACAGAATGGAATGAATGGCTAAAAGCTCTTGTTGTCAGCATTTTTCGCTGCAAAGAGCAATTTTAATCTAAACTAACTTTGTCTGCAAGGTATGTGTCGACCTTTGAATGCAGGAACTATTGCAGAAAAAAGTGGCACTCCCCTATCAGGAATTGAACCAGTAAACTAAGAAAACTGCTTGCTAATTAATATGGGATATTCCACAGAGTTGCAGAAAACATATAGGGTTTTGAAAAAAAAAAAAAAAAAAAAAAAAAAAAAGAGTGTTGCCTTCACTAAAAAGCTGTTTTTCATTTTAGTAGTTGAATCCTGCCTCATTTGAGCTGGAGTTAACAGGTCAATTCAATATACTGAAGATTGTAAGTTTTTTCCTCAGACGGTATGTAGTTTACTCATTATCTTTGGCAGGAGAGCCTAGAAACTTTACCATTCAGTTCCAATATTCTATGGATAAGTAAGGAAATTTTAGGTCAAATGACAGGCCACAATGGCCAAACAATTGCGTCGGCCTTTGAATGTCGAAACAAGCACAGAATAATTTGCATTCCCATACCGGGAGTCGAACCCGGGCCGCCTGGGTGAGAACCAGGAATCCTAACCGCTAGACCATATGGGAAATGTTGTGCTGTGTAGTCGATGATGTGGAAAAAAAGAACTTTATTTCTTTGAGTAAGCAACTTCTGCACGTTTGCAACAGAAGCTTTCCTTGTTAGCACAATAGGTGGCGCGTCAATCTCAAACTCTTAAGGTCATGATTGTGATTCTCACACGTGGCACTTTTCTTTGGAGATTTTGTCTCCATTTTGTCTCCATCTTGTCTAGAGAGCCACATTTGTTTCCACTGAGTACCAAAAATCAACAATAATATATTGAGGGGTTTGAGTCTCTTGACACCAAGTATTTGGAAGTCGAAGGTAAGAATGATTTCCGATATGAGCTCAAATGGCTTTTTGTGCAACAGAATGGAATGAATGGCTAAAAGCTCTTGTTGTCAGCATTTTTCGCTGCAAAGAGCAATTTTAATCTAAACTAACTTTGTCTGCAAGGTATGTGTCGACCTTTGAATGCAGGAACTATTGCAGAAAAAAGTGGCACTCCCCTATCAGGAATTGAACCAGTAAACTAAGAAAACTGCTTGCTAATTAATATGGGATATTCCACAGAGTTGCAGAAAACATATAGGGTTTAAAAAAAAAAAAAAAAAAAAAAGAGTGTTGCCTTCACTAAAAAGCTGTTTTTCATTTTAGTAGTTGAATCCTGCCTCATTTGAGCTGGAGTTAACAGGTCAATTCAATATACTGAAGATTGTAAGTTTTTTCCTCAGACGGTATGTAGTTTACTCATTATCTTTGGCAGGAGAGCCTAGAAACTTTACCATTCAGTTCCAATATTCTATGGATAAGTAAGGAAATTTTAGGTCAAACGACAGGCCACAATGGCCAACCAATTGCGTCGGCCTTTGAATGTCGAAACAAGCACAGAAAAATTTGCATTCCCATACCGGGAGTCGAACCCGGGCCGCCTGGGTGAGAACCAGGAATCCTAACCGCTAGACCATATGGGAAATGTTGTGCTGTGTAGTCGATGATGTGGAAAAAAAGAACTTTATTTCTTTGAGTAAGCAACTTCTGCACGTTTGCAATAGAAGCTTTCCTTGTTAGCACAATAGGTGGCGCGTCAATCTCAAACTCTTAAGGTCATGATTGTGATTCTCACACGTGGCACTTTTCTTTGGAGATTTTGTCTCCATCTTGTCTAGAGAGCCACATTTGTTTCCACTGAGTACCAAAAATCAACAATAATATATTGAGGGGTTTGAGTCTCTTGACACCAAGTATTTGGAAGTCGAAGGTAAGAATGATTTCCGATATGAGCTCAAATGGCTTTTTGTGCAACAGAATGGAATGAATGGCTAAAAGCTCTTGTTGTCAGCATTTTTCGCTGCAAAGAGCAATTTTAATCTAAACTAACTTTGTCTGCAAGGTATGTGTCGACCTTTGAATGCAGGAACTATTGCAGAAAAAAGTGGCACTCCCCTATCAGGAATTGAACCAGTAAACTAAGAAAACTGCTTGCTAATTAATATGGGATATTCCACAGAGTTGCAGAAAACATATAGGGTTTAAAAAAAAAAAAAAAAAAAAAAAAGAGTGTTGCCTTCACTAAAAAGCTGTTTTTCATTTTAGTAGTTGAATCCTGCCTCATTTGAGCTGGAGTTAACAGGTCAATTCAATATACTGAAGATTGTAAGTTTTTTCCTCAGACGGTATGTAGTTTACTCATTATCTTTGGCAGGAGAGCCTAGAAACTTTACCATTCAGTTCCAATATTCTATGGATAAGTAAAGAAATTTTAGGTCAAACGACAGGCCACAATGGCCAACCAATTGCGTCGGCCTTTGAATGTCGAAACAAGCACAGAAAAATTTGTATTCCCATACCGGGAGTCGAACCCGGGCCGCCTGGGTGAGAACCAGGAATCCTAACCGCTAGACCATATGGGAAATGTTGTGCTGTGTAGTCGATGATGTGGAAAAAAAGAACTTTATTTCTTTGAGTAAGCAACTTCTGCACGTTTGCAATAGAAGCTTTCCTTGTTAGCACAATAGGTGGCGCGTCAATCTCAAACTCTTAAGGTCATGATTGTGATTCTCACACGTGGCACTTTTCTTTGGAGATTTTGTCTCCATCTTGTCTAGAGAGCCACATTTGTTTCCACTGAGTACCAAAAATCAACAATAATATATTGAGGGGTTTGAGTCTCTTGACACCAAGTATTTGGAAGTCGAAGGTAAGAATGATTTCCGATATGAGCTCAAATGGCTTTTTGTGCAACAGAATGGAATGAATGGCTAAAAGCTCTTGTTGTCAGCATTTTTCGCTGCAAAGAGCAATTTTAATCTAAACTAACTTTGTCTGCAAGGTATGTGTCGACCTTTGAATGCAGGAACTATTGCAGAAAAAAGTGGCACTCCCCTATCAGGAATTGAACCAGTAAACTAAGAAAACTGCTTGCTAATTAATATGGGATATTCCACAGAGTTGCAGAAAACATATAGGGTTTTGAAAAAAAAAAAAAAAAAAAAAGAGTGTTGCCTTCACTAAAAAGCTGTTTTTCATTTTAGTAGTTGAATCCTGCCTCATTTGAGCTGGAGTTAACAGGTCAATTCAATATACTGAAGATTGTAAGTTTTTTCCTCAGACGGTATGTAGTTTACTCATTATCTTTGGCAGGAGAGCCTAGAAACTTTACCATTCAGTTCCAATATTCTATGGATAAGTAAGGAAATTTTAGGTCAAATGACAGGCCACAATGGCCAAACAATTGCGTCGGCCTTTGAATGTCGAAACAAGCACAGAAAAATTTGCATTCCCATACCGGGAGTTGAACCCGGGCCGCCTGGGTGAGAACCAGGAATCCTAACCGCTAGACCATATGGGAAATGTTGTGCTGTGTAGTCGATGATGTGGAAAAAAAGAACTTTATTTCTTTGAGTAAGCAACTTCTGCACGTTTGCAACAGAAGCTTTCCTTGTTAGCACAATAGGTGGCGCGTCAATCTCAAACTCTTAAGGTCATGATTGTGATTCTCACACGTGGCACTTTTCTTTGGAGATTTTGTCTCCATTTTGTCTCCATCTTGTCTAGAGAGCCACATTTGTTTCCACTGAGTACCAAAAATCAACAATAATATATTGAGGGGTTTGAGTCTCTTGACACCAAGTATTTGGAAGTCGAAGGTAAGAATGATTTCCGATATGAGCTCAAATGGCTTTTTGTGCAACAGAATGGAATGAATGGCTAAAAGCTCTTGTTGTCAGCATTTTTCGCTGCAAAGAGCAATTTTAATCTAAACTAACTTTGTCTGCAAGGTATGTGTCGACCTTTGAATGCAGGAACTATTGCAGAAAAAAGTGGCACTCCCCTATCAGGAATTGAACCAGTAAACTAAGAAAACTGCTTGCTAATTAATATGGGATATTCCACAGAGTTGCAGAAAACATATAGGGTTTTGAAAAAAAAAAAAAAAAAAAAAAAAGAGTGTTGCCTTCACTAAAAAGCTGTTTTTCATTTTAGTAGTTGAATCCTGCCTCATTTGAGCTGGAGTTAACAGGTCAATTCAATATACTGAAGATTGTAAGTTTTTTCCTCAGACGGTATGTAGTTTACTCATTATCTTTGGCAGGAGAGCCTAGAAACTTTACCATTCAGTTCCAATATTCTATGGATAAGTAAGGAAATTTTAGGTCAAATGACAGGCCACAATGGCCAAACAATTGCGTCGGCCTTTGAATGTCGAAACAAGCACAGAATAATTTGCATTCCCATACCGGGAGTCGAACCCGGGCCGCCTGGGTGAGAACCAGGAATCCTAACCGCTAGACCATATGGGAAATGTTGTGCTGTGTAGTCGATGATGTGGAAAAAAAGAACTTTATTTCTTTGAGTAAGCAACTTCTGCACGTTTGCAACAGAAGCTTTCCTTGTTAGCACAATAGGTGGCGCGTCAATCTCAAACTCTTAAGGTCATGATTGTGATTCTCACACGTGGCACTTTTCTTTGGAGATTTTGTCTCCATTTTGTCTCCATCTTGTCTAGAGAGCCACATTTGTTTCCACTGAGTACCAAAAATCAACAATAATATATTGAGGGGTTTGAGTCTCTTGACACCAAGTATTTGGAAGTCGAAGGTAAGAATGATTTCCGATATGAGCTCAAATGGCTTTTTGTGCAACAGAATGGAATGAATGGCTAAAAGCTCTTGTTGTCAGCATTTTTCGCTGCAAAGAGCAATTTTAATCTAAACTAACTTTGTCTGCAAGGTATGTGTCGAATTTGAATGCAGGAACAATTGCAGAAAAAAGTGGCACTCCCCTATCAGGAATTGAACCAGTAAACTAAGAAAACTGCTTGCTAATTAATATGGGATATTCCACAGAGTTGCAGAAAACATATAGGGTTTAAAAAAAAAAAAAAAAAAAAAAAGAGTGTTGCCTTCACTAAAAAGCTGTTTTTCATTTTAGTAGTTGAATCCTGCCTCATTTGAGCTGGAGTTAACAGGTCAATTCAATATACTGAAGATTGTAAGTTTTTTCCTCAGACGGTATGTAGTTTACTCATTATCTTTGGCAGGAGAGCCTAGAAACTTTACCATTCAGTTCCAATATTCTATGGATAAGTAAGGAAATTTTAGGTCAAACGACAGGCCACAATGGCCAACCAATTGCGTCGGCCTTTGAATGTCGAAACAAGCACAGAAAAATTTGCATTCCCATACCGGGAGTCGAACCCGGGCCGCCTGGGTGAGAACCAGGAATCCTAACCGCTAGACCATATGGGAAATGTTGTGCTGTGTAGTCGATGATGTGGAAAAAAAGAACTTTATTTCTTTGAGTAAGCAACTTCTGCACGTTTGCAATAGAAGCTTTCCTTGTTAGCACAATAGGTGGCGCGTCAATCTCAAACTCTTAAGGTCATGATTGTGATTCTCACACGTGGCACTTTTCTTTGGAGATTTTGTCTCCATCTTGTCTAGAGAGCCACATTTGTTTCCACTGAGTACCAAAAATCAACAATAATATATTGAGGGGTTTGAGTCTCTTGACACCAAGTATTTGGAAGTCGAAGGTAAGAATGATTTCCGATATGAGCTCAAATGGCTTTTTGTGCAACAGAATGGAATGAATGGCTAAAAGCTCTTGTTGTCAGCATTTTTCGCTGCAAAGAGCAATTTTAATCTAAACTAACTTTGTCTGCAAGGTATGTGTCGACCTTTGAATGCAGGAACTATTGCAGAAAAAAGTGGCACTCCCCTATCAGGAATTGAACCAGTAAACTAAGAAAACTGCTTGCTAATTAATATGGGATATTCCACAGAGTTGCAGAAAACATATAGGGTTTTAAAAAAAAAAAAAAAAAAAAAAAAGAGTGTTGCCTTCACTAAAAAGCTGTTTTTCATTTTAGTAGTTGAATCCTGCCTCATTTGAGCTGGAGTTAACAGGTCAATTCAATATACTGAAGATTGTAAGTTTTTTCCTCAGACGGTATGTAGTTTACTCATTATCTTTGGCAGGAGAGCCTAGAAACTTTACCATTCAGTTCCAATATTCTATGGATAAGTAAGGAAATTTTAGGTCAAATGACAGGCCACAATGGCCAAACAATTGCGTCGGCCTTTGAATGTCGAAACAAGCACAGAAAAATTTGCATTCCCATACCGGGAGTCGAACCCGGGCCGCCTGGGTGAGAACCAGGAATCCTAACCGCTAGACCATATGGGAAATGTTGTGCTGTGTAGTCGATGATGTGGAAAAAAAGAACTTTATTTCTTTGAGTAAGCAACTTCTGCACGTTTGCAACAGAAGCTTTCCTTGTTAGCACAATAGGTGGCGCGTCAATCTCAAACTCTTAAGGTCATGATTGTGATTCTCACACGTGGCACTTTTCTTTGGAGATTTTGTCTCCATCTTGTCTAGAGAGCCACATTTGTTTCCACTGAGTACCAAAAATCAACAATAATATATTGAGGGGTTTGAGTCTCTTGACACCAAGTATTTGGAAGTCGAAGGTAAGAATGATTTCCGATATGAGCTCAAATGGCTTTTTGTGCAACAGAATGGAATGAATGGCTAAAAGCTCTTGTTGTCAGCATTTTTCGCTGCAAAGAGCAATTTTAATCTAAACTAACTTTGTCTGCAAGGTATGTGTCGAATTTGAATGCAGGAACAATTGCAGAAAAAAGTGGCACTCCCCTATCAGGAATTGAACCAGTAAACTAAGAAAACCGCTTGCTAATTAATATGGGATATTCCACAGAGTTGCAGAAAACATATAGGGTTTAAAAAAAAAAAAAAAAAAAAAAAGAGTGTTGCCTTCACTAAAAAGCTGTTTTTCATTTTAGTAGTTGAATCCTGCCTCATTTGAGCTGGAGTTAACAGGTCAATTCAATATACTGAAGATTGTAAGTTTTTTCCTCAGACGGTATGTAGTTTACTCATTATCTTTGGCAGGAGAGCCTAGAAACTTTACCATTCAGTTCCAATATTCTATGGATAAGTAAGGAAATTTTAGGTCAAACGACAGGCCACAATGGCCAACCAATTGCGTCGGCCTTTGAATGTCGAAACAAGCACAGAAAAATTTGCATTCCCATACCGGGAGTCGAACCCGGGCCGCCTGGGTAAGAACCAGGAATCCTAACCGCTAGACCATATGGGAAATGTTGTGCTGTGTAGTCGATGATGTGGAAAAAAAGAACTTTATTTCTTTGAGTAAGCAACTTCTGCACGTTTGCAATAGAAGCTTTCCTTGTTAGCACAATAGGTGGCGCGTCAATCTCAAACTCTTAAGGTCATGATTGTGATTCTCACACGTGGCACTTTTCTTTGGAGATTTTGTCTCCATCTTGTCTAGAGAGCCACATTTGTTTCCACTGAGTACCAAAAATCAACAATAATATATTGAGGGGTTTGAGTCTCTTGACACCAAGTATTTGGAAGTCGAAGGTAAGAATGATTTCCGATATGAGCTCAAATGGCTTTTTGTGCAACAGAATGGAATGAATGGCTAAAAGCTCTTGTTGTCAGCATTTTTCGCTGCAAAGAGCAATTTTAATCTAAACTAACTTTGTCTGCAAGGTATGTGTCGAATTTGAATGCAGGAACAATTGCAGAAAAAAGTGGCACTCCCCTATCAGGAATTGAACCAGTAAACTAAGAAAACTGCTTTCTAATTAATATGGGATATTCCACAGAGTTGCAGAAAACATATAGGGTTTAAAAAAAAAAAAAAAAAAAAAAAAAGAGTGTTGCCTTCACGAAAAAGCTGTTTTTCATTTTAGTAGTTGAATCCTGCCTCATTTGAGCTGGAGTTAACAGGTCAATTCAATATACTGAAGATTGTAAGTTTTTTCCTCAGACGGTATGTAGTTTACTCATTATCTTTGGCAGGAGAGCCTAGAAACTTTACCATTCAGTTCCAATATTCTATGGATAAGTAAAGAAATTTTAGGTCAAACGACAGGCCACAATGGCCAACCAATTGCGTCGGCCTTTGAATGTCGAAACAAGCACAGAAAAATTTGCATTCCCATACCGGGAGTCGAACCCGGGCCGCCTGGGTGAGAACCAGGAATCCTAACCGCTAGACCATATGGGAAATGTTGTGCTGTGTAGTCGATGATGTGGAAAAAAAGAACTTTATTTCTTTGAGTAAGCAACTTCTGCACGTTTGCAATAGAAGCTTTCCTTGTTAGCACAATAGGTGGCGCGTCAATCTCAAACTCTTAAGGTCATGATTGTGATTCTCACACGTGGCACTTTTCTTTGGAGATTTTGTCTCCATCTTGTCTAGAGAGCCACATTTGTTTCCACTGAGTACCAAAAATCAACAATAATATATTGAGGGGTTTGAGTCTCTTGACACCAAGTATTTGGAAGTCGAAGGTAAGAATGATTTCCGATATGAGCTCAAATGGCTTTTTGTGCAACAGAATGGAATGAATGGCTAAAAGCTCTTGTTGTCAGCATTTTTCGCTGCAAAGAGCAATTTTAATCTAAACTAACTTTGTCTGCAAGGTATGTGTCGACCTTTGAATGCAGGAACTATTGCAGAAAAAAGTGGCACTCCCCTATCAGGAATTGAACCAGTAAACTAAGAAAACTGCTTGCTAATTAATATGGGATATTCCACAGAGTTGCAGAAAACATATAGGGTTTTAAAAAAAAAAAAAAAAAAAGAGTGTTGCCTTCACTAAAAAGCTGTTTTTCATTTTAGTAGTTGAATCCTGCCTCATTTGAGCTGGAGTTAACAGGTCAATTCAATATACTGAAGATTGTAAGTTTTTTCCTCAGACGGTATGTAGTTTACTCATTATCTTTGGCAGGAGAGCCTAGAAACTTTACCATTCAGTTCCAATATTCTATGGATAAGTAAGGAAATTTTAGGTCAAATGACAGGCCACAATGGCCAAACAATTGCGTCGGCCTTTGAATGTCGAAACAAGCACAGAAAAATTTGCATTCCCATACCGGGAGTCGAACCCGGGCCGCCTGGGTGAGAA